>NW_027069677.1:793470-820565 GCF_002906115.3 Quercus suber | reverse complement strand
ATCTACTCAAATACAAGTAAAGTGCGTTTTGTCAAAAGATTAGCCAATTATATAAAATAGTGACATATGTTCTTAACAAATGAATCACATATGTCCTAACAATCTCCCTCTTTGGCAATCCGTGACAAAACCACAACAAACAAATGAGATATGAGAGAAGTCATAAATCACTTAACTCATATTCACTTATTGAATACAATAAAATCTATTCTAATACAAACTCTTGAAAAATTTTGCAAGAAGAGAGTTTATGACAAGTAGACTTTGACAACCTGTATTTCTGAAACACTTGAAACAAAGCTCATCAAGACATCTTTGTGTGAAACAGAAATAATAGATTGCATACAAATAATAAGAAACATGTATATAAAGAAAAAAAAGAAACAACACATGGAGAGATAAGTGAAAGAACTGTAATAACAACCTCGAATGTATATATATAAACAAGTACAAGGTTTGCTATCACAATATGATCACAATGTTTATCAAATACAAAGAAAAGAAAAAGATACATAAAATCATCACTACATCCCTCAAAGTACACACTTCCCCTAACAAAAATCTCTTATACTAACCCTCCCCCTAAGTATGACTACTCTCATAATCAAAACTACTCCCCCTTTTTGTCATAAGTGACAAAGGGTAAGAGTGTTAAGTAGACATCTCGTCAGAGTTAGAAGAGCTAGCATCTCCATCCTCATCATCATCGTCGTCGGAACCATCATCGTCCTCGAATGCCTCAAATGCGTCGGGAGGAGGAGAGGGAGACTTCACAAAATCACCAAAGCGAGCCTACCGTCTAGCAATACGGTCGACACAGATGTTCACCTGACACAAATCATCAGTAAGAGTGTCAAGGCGAGCATCCATGCGCTGAAACTGCGCCATGATCGCATCCAGAGTCACACCTCCCGCTGAAGTAGAGGGAGTGGAGGTGGATGGAGCTGAAGGAGTGGGAGGAGTTACCGAACCGAACCGCCTCGAATGAAACTGCGCCTCACTCCGTTTAACGGTAGCATAGTCAATGGCACACATAACGTGAAAGTGGTCAGACGAGGGGAAAAGGAACAGAAAAATGGCATAAAATCCGTGTGATTGCTGAAGGGAAGATGAGCTTATCACAGGTCGTCGTATCCCTATACACATCTATAATAGAAAGAATGAAATGTGAAAGAAAATCTATAGTGAGATGCTCAAGAAGGGAAAGCAAAAATTGAGCACGGGGCTCTGTGATAGAGTTATAATGAGAAAGAGGGTGTAAAACAAAAGTCATCACCATGTTCATGAATCTAGGACCTTTAGCAAAGGTCGAACATGGAGTAAACTGACAATCACCCCAATCAAAAGGGTACTCGCAAAAAGTAGAAATCTTCTCGTCTTTGGACACCATCCTCAGACACTCACAATCAGGGTAGTCAGGGTGCTCTACCCTTGGGACATAAAGCACCTTAGATACAATATCCAGTGTGACCACTATGCGCGTACCTCGAACTCGAATATGAAAAAGAAGTACAAAATAATCCAGTCCATGCATGTTGGAGTAGAATTCCTAGATCAGCATGGAAGGACAGGTGACCAGGGTGTCACATGGTGACTCCCAACCTCAACTGTGAATGACAGTGGGTAGGTCAATGTCGGAGAAGTCTGACAAGATGACTCAGCGTTCTGAATGAATGTCTTGTCTAGAGAAGTTCTTTGAGAAGTCCTTTCGGGATCCTCATCATGGAATTGAACAGAAGAGGGGGTAGGATCAAAAGATGAAGATGGCTCGAAAAGAAGAGGGTTCCAAGACGGAGCAGACTTACGTTTCGATGCCATTAGCGCATTAACGTAAACTAGAGAGTAAGGGGGAAGAAAGAAACACTCAAAAAAGTCCCAAAAACAGTTCAAATATATAAAAATATATTGAATGTAAAAGACGTATGCGTGAAAATACATGAGCATGTGACGTGCAACAGTAATATTATCATGGGCTTAGCCCAATCCAAACCTACCAGCATACAAACAGTTTAACATATATAACACACATCTAAATGCATAAAAATATAGTTATATTGCACATGGAATGCAATGCGTGAAGTTTTTAAGATCAAATCTTCAAAATCCATACCAAAAATTTTGCAAAAACCTCTTTGATTTTGAAAAACCCCAAATGTTGTAGAAATCCCAAAAACCTAGGTTACAAAGTATGAAATGCATAAAAATGAGAGATTTTAGACACTTACCAAGTGAGAAAGAAATTGAATAAGGTCGAAAAATCCTTGAGGGAGAGGTTTAGAGAGAGGAGAGAGTGTTTAGGAGGTAAACAGGCACAGACAGATCGAGAAAGATCGAGGAAATAAAGTCTAAATCGCGTATGAACCCTTATATAGGTGTTTAGTAATTCTCGACAGATAGAGGTTTTGAGAGGTGTCGAGAAAGGTGTCGAGCATTAAAAACTTTAACAGATGCAACTATCAAGAGGTGTCCATAGCAAAACAAGCTCAATGGATTGAGGAGGTATCGAGGGGACAAGAACTTTCTCGATCGATCCACCTAGATGTCAAGAGGTATCAAGATTGCGATAAAAATCAACTAAAGAGCTCGACAGATAAGCTAGGTATCGAGAGGTGTCGAGGAGCTATCAAGATTGCTTAAAAATAGTTTTTCAAGAAAAGAAAAACACAGATATGAATGCAATCAAACATGCAATTCAACCAATAATCCAAGCAATATTTTGAGCTCTCAAGATCATCTCTTAATCATAAAAATGTTAAGCACATAGATCCTAAACACGCGCACAAACTAAACAAGTCTAACCAATTTTATATTTCAAAAACAAGTTAAGACAGTTTAATAAGCATACATTAACACATGTAAACCTTGTGATGGTCAAATCACATTGTACCTACACATGTATCAAGAGTAGCAAAGAATATTGTGTGTTGTGAGTGAAAAACATCGCAAGATTGCATAAGTGTATACATGTTATGATGATTTGAGATATAAGAAAATCACTTTAACTCACACACAATTATAATTGTTTGATGGGGACTATCACCTTTAAGGTACATCCTATAACTCTCACATATCCTAGAATACACGCTTGCAATTATATATAAAGTATTTTGATCTTTTTGCTTTTATTTTCTTTGCATATTTTCTTTTGTTAAGCATATCATGCATGGGCATATAAGAGAGAGAAAAGAAATACCCAATGATGTTAAGCATTTGACATTCTAATTTTGCTATGCCGAAGCATACATATGTCATTGACATTGCACTTTTGCTATGTCAAAGCATACAGATGTCATTTCATAATTGGTGGGCAACAGTGGTGAGATGGTTATTTATACTTTTCTCTTAGGATTTTCTAGTCATTCCCATCAAAAAGAGTGATATGAGTGTTAAGTACAAGAGATTACTTAATCTTACTAATCACAAACACGAGCCACAAAGCTCACTTGCTTAATTGTGCATAGAGATGTTCATCTAAATTACAAAAGATATAAAATTTAGAAAACTTTGTTTGAATGGCCATCCAGAGTAGACAAGTAGCAATGTATCCAAACACACACTGTTTTTGTATTTTTTCTGATTTTTCAATTTTTTTTTTAATATCAAAAACAAAATAAACAAAATTGAAAACAAACAAAAACATGTTAAACAAAGCAAAGCATAAAAACTAGACTGACTCAAAACCTAAAAGCAAAACATACAAGTAATGTAAATAAAAAACAAGAAGGTGAGAGAGACAAGAAGTGACAGAATTACTTAGAGCCATTTTCCTTCTACACCTTGGAAGAACCTTTCCGTCTAGCAAATCCTTGATTCGGAGATGAGGGGGAAGAATTGAAACTGTTCAAGTTTGAAAAGAACATGAGGGTTTTGAGAAGATTTCCAAAGGGAGCAAAAGAGGATGGAAACTAATTCTAGTTTCCCGATGCGATTATGTTGTTGTTCTGTTGAGTGGTTAACCATTTATAGCAATTTGGTCGAGTATAATCGGTTGTTCCACGGTGATGACAGAGATGCTACTTCTTCTATTTAGGCTTTTAAGAGTTAATCTTCTTAACCCTAGGGTTTTTAGCTTCTTTCTTATCCTGCTTAGGGGGTGCTCCTAAGATAGATTTACCATTGTCTATATTCTCACTAGTTAAATCAGTTTTGACATTAGTGTTCTCAATTTCAACATTATTACTAGGAGGAACAAAAACAGTAGTACTAGTAGAAGCAATATTAGAAGGAGAGATATCATACCCTAAACTAATTCAATCGGAAGCAGATTTCTGAAGACTGAGCATTTCATCAAGCTTAGCACTTGAAGTCCTTTCCAGTTGAGCTCTGACTTGGAACAGTTCTGCCTCTAGCTTCTTTATCTTCTCAACCAAGAAGTTATTCTCAAACCTCAGTGCTCCAATAATCTGATTTACTTCATCAAACTTTGTGGAAAGCTCTTCAAGCTGAAGCTCCACATTACTAAGCTTCTTGGTGGTCAGCCTATATAACTTCTCATGCTTTTCTGAGACCTTGTATAACTTTGCATAGGTTGTGTGGATGTCATCTTGTTTATCTATCTTCTCAAACTTGGACTTCACTAATTCCTCTTTTTCATCCACATCTTCAACAATCCCCTCAGTTTGATTGACAGTGGCAGTGAAGGCATTTAAAATTTCGTCATCCTAATTGTTAGAATCATCTTCAGGCTTAGTGTCGCTCAATGTAGCAGCAAATGTCTTGCTCTTCCTAATGGTCTTAAGATATATGGGGCACTCTCGTTTCATGTGACTGAAGCTTTGACACCTAAAGCACTTTGGTCCTGAAGGAACAATGTACTGATCGCCATCCCTAGCATCCTTCTTCCCTTTGTCTTGGCTCTTGAACTGAGAAGAACTAGATTGCCTACGGTCCTTGTCGAAGCCCTTCCCATTGGCATTCTTCATGAACTTCTTAAATTACCTTGTAATGTAGGACTTCATCTTAGAATCTTCGTCGTTTGAAGACTCATCAGTATCACTGCTCTTGGCCTTCAATGCCATGCTCTTGCCCTTACCCGACTTACCAATTCTTGTTAAGCCTAACTCATAGGTCTGCAGATTACCAACCAACTCTGTCAAAGGAATCTTGTCAATGTCCTTTGATTCCTCGATCGTGGTGATCTTGGCATGGAATCTCTCAGGTAGAAATTTGAGCACCTTTCTCACAATCTTGGGTTCAGGAATAGTTTTCCCAAGATTGAAAGCTGAGTTCACTATGTCCTTGAGCTTGGCATAGAACTCATCAAACGACTCATCCTCCTCCATCTTAATCTCTTCGAAGCTAGTAGTGAGTGTTTGAAGTTTCGAGTTCTTGACAACCTTTGTTCCCTTATAGGTTGTCTGGAGAATGGTCCATGTTTCCTTTGCAGTTTCAGTGGAGGATATCTTCTTGAATTCCTCATTAGTGACTGCACTGAACAAATCATTCAATGCCCTGCTGTTGAAGTTTGCTGCCTTGATTTTAGCATCATCCCAGTCGGCTGGCGCTTCCTTCGGCTTGGTCTAGCCTATCTCCACAACTTACCACACCTTCTCATCTAAAGACTGCAAGAAAACTCTCATACATACTTTCCAGTATGCATAGTTAGTGTCATCAAATAAAGGAGGTATAATAAGAAATTTTCCTTTATCCATGACAAAAAGGGGTCAATGGATCACACATTAGGATTAATCATAATCAGAGTGTGCCTGCTCTGATACCACTTGATAGGCCAAAAACGAATTGACCCCTTATGATGAATTAATTGACTAATTAGACAAATTTATTAATTAATCAAATTAATATGCAAATGCGTAGTAGCATAAACAAATCACCAATTAAACTAAGTGTGTAGAGAAAAATAAATTAACACGGTAATTTATTTATGAATGGAGAAAACTTACACAACAAAAATCCCACCGGGTGATTTTAATGTCACTATTCTTGAGAATTCACTATTATCACAACAAGCGGTTACAAGTAAAGGAATCTTAATACCTTATACCAACCTACAGTTGAACCCTTACTCAATACCCAATTAGACTTGTTCTGTAGTGACAATCTCTCCTTTTGATGTACGGCTCCCAGTACGTGACTAACCAATTGTGTAAATCCTAGTACGCGACTTCAATCACCAAATAGAGAAGGTTATTGGCTGCAAAGTTCTTCAATTCATCCAGACAATGAAGATCAAGAAGATGCTTGGTTATAAAACTCTACGGTGTACAAACACAGCAACTTTTTCACAAGGAAGATGAACTAGGGCAAACTTTGTCACCGGTCACAATTTACTTGAACAAACTTTGCTCAACACTTGTGCAACTTGTTTCACATTTGACGGTCCTTAAAATAATCCTTTTATATGTCTAGAGTTGTGAGAAAAAAAAGTCCAAACATACAATCACGGATTGGAGTCAAAACAGAACTAAAACTTTGTTTTTCATAAACCTCGATAGATGCCCTATCTGTCAAGCTGCTGTCGAGCCACGGGTTAGAATAGCTCTTTAAGGCTCGATAGATGGCTAGCTGTCGAGTTTTAATGATAGGCACTTTTCAGACTTGAATCTTGGATAGACTTGCATGATTTTAACACTTGAGCTTGAAACAAGGTTTCTTGAAGTATTAAACACCCAAATACAAGTAAAGTGCAATTTGTCAAAGGATTAGCCAATTACATAAAATAGTGATTGGATTGCGTTTTAACAAATGCCTCTTTCGACTGTACTAAAATATCAATATTACTCTACTTGCTTTAAAAGAAAGGGTATATTTAGTGTCATATCATTTAAAATATTAATTCATCGAAGACAGTATCTTGTTTTAAATGATAAAAAATATGTATACTTTTATATTCATAAAAATTAAAAATTAAAAATTAAACCTTCTCATCATGAGATATGCCTTTATGTTAAAAACAAAGGGATGAAGATCCTAAAAACAAATGGAGAAGATCTTGTTATTTTATTGAATAATTACAATTAAAAATAACAGTTCTAGTACGAAATTACTTTAATTAAGTGTATTAATTTAGTTGTTGGTATCCTTTATATTTATTTATTTTCTAATAATTACATAATAAATCTCATACAATTTTACTTAGTATCAAAATAAACCCTAAAATTTTAATTTCTCAAGGCAATGTCTATTTGATCCATTCAAAGCATTCTGAACTCCAAATAAGTCTATGTTAACTTTTTTCTCTTTTCTTTTCCATGAGGGTGTCTAGAATTCTTTCAATGTTTGACTATCTCTTTGAGTCAAGATAGTCACTAGAGGTTTTGAAAACAAGACCACATAAATTTTTGTTAACTTTTTTTTTTTTGGGAAAAAAATTTCTGTTAACTTAAAGCAACGCAAAGTCACGTAAACTAACTTAAAATAACGGAAAGTCACGTAAAGCACACTGCACCAAAACTTCTGCAATTTAAATCGCATGATGTTTTGTGTGGCTCTTAAAATGTTTGCAAATATCTTACTCGTGTTAAATGATACTAAAGGTTTATTGAGCATAAACTTTTTTTTTAATAAAAATTTTTATAAGTCTATTGAGCATAAACTTAATTTCAATAAAGGTTCAGATTAGAGTGGCTTTGAAATTATAGGATGAGGTATATTGTCACACACACACACACACATATATATATGTGTGTAACTTCAAGTTCATGTTATATTATTATTATATATATATATATTTTTTTTTTTCAAGAATTTAAAATATAAAAAAAAGTATAATTTTTAGTGTAAGATCCACGTGGTGACCACGAACCAGTTTTAAGTCCAATGTAATGGTTAAATGTGGTTCAACACTATTAGCCATTAGGGCCTGAAAAGAAGCTTATGGCTAAGTCCTTTTGAAGAAAGAAAGCAGAAAGAGACGAAGTTGACTAATGGGCAGAATCGTAGTTTTAGCAGAAAGAGACTTGCCAATTACCAAATTAAAGTGGATTCTTCACCCTTAGGCCTTAGAAAGAACGGTATCTTCCAAACTTAACCTGGTAATTAAAAATCAATAGTGAAAAACTAAACCCCATTTTTAACCACGGTTAATTCTTATTTATTTTAATATTTTTATGGGAGATAAATTCTTGATTTATTTAGCCATAGATTTACAAATCTTACTCTATAAATTTTATAAACTAATATATCATCAATCACAACATATTTTATAAGTCAATTATAAAATATTAATTAAAATAAAAGTAATGTTAGAAATATTACAAATATTTTTTTCTTAAGACATTTATTTATCATGTGTTTAAGTGTAACCAATCACATGTTCAAATGTAATCAATTAAATTCATTATTTAAAATAAGTTGAACCTTTTTATAATAATTTAACATTTTTTTAATGAATGATGCTAAAAATACTATAAATTTTTTCATATAAATAGTAATGTGTTACAATCTCTCTATAAAAAAAATGGTTTAAACATTTATTTATTATATAGTTGAAATTATATGAAAGAAATTCACCAATCACCATTCTTTTATGCTAAAATTTATGATAGGTTGAACATTTTCATATTCTAATATTTCTAAACCTCACCACCATCCCTGCTCTATATATACCATTCTCCCACACTTTCTCATTTCACGACTTCTCAGCTCTCTCTCTCTCTCTCTCTCTCTCTCTCTCTCTCTCTCTCTCTCTCTCTCTCTCCTTTGTGTTTCAGTGCGTTCCTATTCTTCTTCTCCAAAACCAGTTTCCGTTTTTTGTGTTTGTTATTTTCTCTTATTTTCTAGGCAAACAAACGTAAAACAAAGAAAAAAAAAATCCAACCAACATGTCATTTGAACACTACTGTTACTATCTCTTCTTTCTGCAACCTGGATTTTCAACAATCCTTAGCTTCAAGGTTTTCATATGTGTCTTTATGTTTATATCTGTGTTTGCTTTCTGGCTCTCGCCGGGTGGTCTTGCTTGGGCTTTATCAAAAACCCGAGTCCATGTGGTTCAAACTCGAACCGCTATTGCTGGCCCTTCTGGTGTGCCACTTCTTGGCTTGGTTTTCGTTTTCACTGGCTCTTTGACTCATAGAGTTCTCAGTAACCTTGCTGAGGCTTTTAAGGCCAAGTCATTGATGGCATTCTCAGTGGGGTTCACTCGGTTCATTATCTCTAGCCACCCAGACACTGCTAAAGAGATTTTGAACAGCTCGGATTTTGCTGATAGACCTGTTAAGGAGTCAGCTTATGAGCTTCTCTTCCATAAGGCAATGGGATTTGCTCCGTTCGGGGAGTATTGGAGGAACCTGAGGAGAATCTCAGCCACCTATTTGTTCAGTCCCAAGAGAATTGCTCTGTGTGTGTGTGTGTGTGACAATATACCTCATCCTATAATTTCAAAGCCACTCTAATCTGAACCTTTATTGAAATTAAGTTTATGCTCAATAGACTTATAAAAATTTTTATTAAAAAAAAAGTTTATGCTCAATAAACCTTTAGTATCATTTAACACGAGTAAGATATTTGCAAACATTTTAAGAGCCACACAAAACATCATGCGATTTAAATTGCAGAAGTTTTGGTGCAGTGTGCTTTACGTGACTTTCCGTTATTTTAAGTTAGTTTACGTGACTTTGCGTTGCTTTAAGTTAACAGAAATTTTTTTCCCAAAAAAAAAAAAGTTAACAAAAATTTATGTGGTCTTGTTTTCAAAACCTCTAGTGACTATCTTGACTCAAAGAGATAGTCAAACATTGAAAGAATTCTAGACACCCTCATGGAAAAGAAAAGAGAAAAAAGTTAACATAGACTTATTTGGAGTTCAGAATGCTTTGAATGGATCAAATAGACATTGCCTTGAGAAATTAAAATTTTAGGGTTTATTTTGATACTAAGTAAAATTGTATGAGATTTATTATGTAATTATTAGAAAATAAATAAATATAAAGGATACCAACAACTAAATTAATACACTTAATTAAAGTAATTTCGTACTAGAACTGTTATTTTTAATTGTAATTATTCAATAAAATAACAAGATCTTCTCCATTTGTTTTTAGGATCTTCATCCCTTTGTTTTTAACATAAAGGCATATCTCATGATGAGAAGGTTTAATTTTTAATTTTTAATTTTTATGAATATAAAAGTATACATATTTTTTATCATTTAAAACAAGATACTGTCTTCGATGAATTAATATTTTAAATGATATGACACTAAATATACCCTTTCTTTTAAAGCAAGTAGAGTAATATTGATATTTTAGTACAGTCGAAAGAGGCATTTGTTAAAACGCAATCCAATCACTATTTTATGTAATTGGCTAATCCTTTGACAAATTGCACTTTACTTGTATTTGGGTGTTTAATACTTCAAGAAACCTTGTTTCAAGCTCAAGTGTTAAAATCATGCAAGTCTGTCCAAGATTCAAGTCTGAAAAGTGCCTATCATTAAAACTCGACAGCTAGCCATCTATCGAGCCTTAAAGAGCTATTCTAACCCGTGGCTCGACAGCAGCTTGACAGATAGGGCATCTATCGAGGTTTATGAAAAACAAAGTTTTAGTTCTGTTTTGACTCCAATCCGTGATTGTATGTTTGGACTTTTTTTTCTCACAACTCTAGACATATAAAAGGATTATTTTAAGGACCGTCAAATGTGAAACAAGTTGCACAAGTGTTGAGCAAAGTTTGTTCAAGTAAATTGTGACCGGTGACAAAGTTTGCCCTAGTTCATCTTCCTTGTGAAAAAGTTGCTGTGTTTGTACACCGTAGAGTTTTATAACCAAGCATCTTCTTGATCTTCATTGTCTGGATGAATTGAAGAACTTTGCAGCCAATAACCTTCTCTATTTGGTGATTGAAGTCGCGTACTAGGATTTACACAATTGGTTAGTCACGTACTGGGAGCCGTACATCAAAAGGAGAGATTGTCACTACAGAACAAGTCTAATTGGGTATTGAGTAAGGGTTCAACTGTAGGTTGGTATAAGGTATTAAGATTCCTTTACTTGTAACCGCTTGTTGTGATAATAGTGAATTCTCAAGAATAGTGACATTAAAATCACCCGGTGGGATTTTTGTTGTGTAAGTTTTCTCCATTCATAAATAAATTACCGTGTTAATTTATTTTTCTCTACACACTTAGTTTAATTGGTGATTTGTTTATGCTACTACGCATTTGCATATTAATTTGATTAATTAATAAATTTGTCTAATTAGTCAATTAATTCATCATAAGGGGTCAATTCGTTTTTGGCCTATCAAGTGGTATCAGAGCAGGCACACTCTGATTATGATTAATCCTAATGTGTGATCCATTGACCCCTTTTTGTCATGGATAAAGGAAAATTTCTTATTATACCTCCTTTATTTGATGACACTAACTATGCATACTGGAAAGTATGTATGAGAGTTTTCTTGCAGTCTTTAGATGAGAAGGTGTGGTAAGTTGTGGAGATAGGCTAGACCAAGCCGAAGGAAGCGCCAGCCGACTGGGATGATGCTAAAATCAAGGCAGCAAACTTCAACAGCAGGGCATTGAATGATTTGTTCAGTGCAGTCACTAATGAGGAATTCAAGAAGATATCCTCCACTGAAACTGCAAAGGAAACATGGACCATTCTCCAGACAACCTATAAGGGAACAAAGGTTGTCAAGAACTCGAAACTTCAAACACTCACTACTAGCTTCGAAGAGATTAAGATGGAGGAGGATGAGTCGTTTGATGAGTTCTATGCCAAGCTCAAGGACATAGTGAACTCAGCTTTCAATCTTGGGAAAACTATTCCTGAACCCAAGATTGTGAGAAAGGTGCTCAAATTTCTACCTGAGAGATTCCATGCCAAGATCACCACGATCGAGGAATCAAAGGACATTGACAAGATTCCTTTGACAGAGTTGGTTGGTAATCTGCAGACCTATGAGTTAGGCTTAACAAGAATTGGTAAGTCGGGTAAGGGCAAGAGCATGGCATTGAAGGCCAAGAGCAGTGATACTGATGAGTCTTCAAACGACGAAGATTCTAAGATGAAGTCCTACATTACAAGGTAATTTAAGAAGTTCATGAAGAATGCCAATGGGAAGGGCTTCGACAAGGACCGTAGGCAATCTAGTTCTTCTCAGTTCAAGAGCCAAGACAAAGGGAAGAAGGATGCTAGGGATGGCGATCAGTACATTGTTCCTTCAGGACCAAAGTGCTTTAGGTGTCAAAGCTTCAGTCACATGAAACGAGAGTGCCCCATATATCTTAAGACCATTAGGAAGAGCAAGACATTTGCTGCTACATTGAGCGACACTAAGCCTGAAGATGATTCTAACAATTAGGATGACGAAATTTTAAATGCCTTCACTGCCACTGTCAATCAAACTGAGGGGATTGTTGAAGATGTGGATGAAAAAGAGGAATTAGTGAAGTCCAAGTTTGAGAAGATAGATAAACAAGATGACATCCACACAACCTATGCAAAGTTATACAAGGTCTCAGAAAAGCATGAGAAGTTATATAGGCTGACCACCAAGAAGCTTAGTAATGTGGAGCTTCAGCTTGAAGAGCTTTCCACAAAGTTTGATGAAGTAAATCAGATTATTGGAGCACTGAGGTTTGAGAATAACTTCTTGGTTGAGAAGATAAAGAAGCTAGAGGCAGAACTGTTCCAAGTCAGAGCTCAACTGGAAAGGACTTCAAGTGCTAAGCTTGATGAAATGCTCAGTCTTCAGAAATCTGCTTCCGATTGAATTAGTTTAGGGTATGATATCTCTCCTTCTAATATTGCTTCTACTAGTACTACTGTTTTTGTTCCTCCTAGTAATAATGTTGAAATTGAGAACACTAATGTCAAAACTGATTTAACTAGTGAGAATATAGACAATGGTAAATCTATCTTAGGAGCACCCCCTAAGCAGGATAAGAAAGAAGCTAAAAACCCTAGGGTTAAGAAGATTAACTCTTAAAAGCCTAAATAGAAGAAGTAGCATCTCTGTCATCACCGTGGAACAACCGATTATACTCGACCAAATTGCTATAAATGGTTAACCACTCAACAGAACAACAACATAATCGCATCGGGAAACTAGAATTAGTTTCCATCCTCTTTTGCTCCCTTTGGAAATCTTCTCAAAACCCTCATGTTCTTTTCAAACTTGAACAGTTTCAATTCTTCCCCCTCATCTCCGAATCAAGGATTTGCTAGACGGAAAGGTTCTTCCAAGGTGTAGAAGGAAAATGGCTCTAAGTAATTCTGTCACTTCTTGTCTCTCTCACCTTCTTGTTTTTTATTTACATTACTTGTATGTTTTGCTTTTAGGTTTTGAGTCAGTCTAGTTTTTATGCTTTGCTTTGTTTAACATGTTTTTGTTTGTTTTCAATTTTGTTTATTTTGTTTTTGATATTAAAAAAAAAATTGAAAAATCAGAAAAAATACAAAAACAGTGTGTGTTTGGATACATTGCTACTTGTCTACTCTGGATGGCCATTCAAACAAAGTTTTCTAAATTTTATATCTTTTGTAATTTAGATGAACATCTCTATGCACAATTAAGCAAGTGAGCTTTGTGGCTCGTGTTTGTGATTAGTAAGATTAAGTAATCTCTTGTACTTAACACTCATATCACTCTTTTTGATGGGAATGACTAGAAAATCCTAAGAGAAAAGTATAAATAACCATCTCACCACTGTTGCCCACCAATTATGAAATGACATCTGTATGCTTTGACATAGCAAAAGTGCAATGTCAATGACATATGTATGCTTCGGCATAGCAAAATTAGAATGTCAAATGCTTAACATCATTGGGTATTTCTTTTCTCTCTCTTATATGCCCATGCATGATATGCTTAACAAAAGAAAATATGCAAAGAAAATAAAAGCAAAAAGATCAAAATACTTTATATATAATTGCAAGCGTGTATTCTAGGATATGTGAGAGTTATAGGATGTACCTTAAAGGTGATAGTCCCCATCAAACAATTATAATTGTGTGTGAGTTAAAGTGATTTTCTTATATCTCAAATCATCATAACATGTATACACTTATGCAATCTTGCGATGTTTTTCACTCACAACACACAATATTCTTTGCTACTCTTGATACATGTGTAGGTACAATGTGATTTGACCATCACAAGGTTTACATGTGTTAATGTATGCTTATTAAACTGTCTTAACTTGTTTTTGAAATATAAAATTGGTTAGACTTGTTTAGTTTGTGCGCGTGTTTAGGATCTATGTGCTTAACATTTTTATGATTAAGAGATGATCTTGAGAGCTCAAAATATTGCTTGGATTATTGGTTGAATTGCATGTTTGATTGCATTCATATCTGTGTTTTTCTTTTCTTGAAAAACTATTTTTAAGCAATCTTGATAGCTCCTCGACACCTCTCGATACCTAGCTTATCTGTCGAGCTCTTTAGTTGATTTTTATCGCAATCTTGATACCTCTTGACATCTAGGTGGATCGATCGAGAAAGTTCTTGTCCCCTCGATACCTCCTCAATCCATTGAGCTTGTTTTGCTATGGACACCTCTTGATAGTTGCATCTGTTAAAGTTTTTAATGCTCGACACCTTTCTCGACACCTCTCAAAACCTCTATCTGTCGAGAATTACTAAACACCTATATAAGGGTTCATACGCGATTTAGACTTTATTTCCTCGATCTTTCTCGATCTGTCTGTGCCTGTTTACCTCCTAAACACTCTCTCCTCTCTCTAAACCTCTCCCTCAAGGATTTTTCGACCTTATTCAATTTCTTTCTCACTTGGTAAGTGTCTAAAATCTCTCATTTTTATGCATTTCATACTTTGTAACCTAGGTTTTTGGGATTTCTACAACATTTGGGGTTTTTCAAAATCAAAGAGGTTTTTGCAAAATTTTTGGTATGGATTTTGAAGATTTGATCTTAAAAACTTCACGCATTGCATTCCATGTGCAATATAACTATATTTTTATGCATTTAGATGTGTGTTATATATGTTAAACTGTTTGTATGCTGGTAGGTTTGGATTGGGCTAAGCCCATGATAATATTACTGTTGCACGTCACATGCTCATGTATTTTCACGCATACGTCTTTTACATTCAATATATTTTTATATATTTGAACTGTTTTTGGGACTTTTTTGAGTGTTTCTTTCTTCCCCCTTACTCTCTAGTTTACGTTAATGCGCTAATGGCATCGAAACGTAAGTCTGCTCCGTCTTGGAACCCTCTTCTTTTCGAGCCATCTTCATCTTTTGATCCTACCCCCTCTTCTGTTCAATTCCATGATGAGGATCCCGAAAGGACTTCTCAAAGAACTTCTCTAGACAAGACATTCATTCAGAACGCTGAGTCATCTTGTCAGACTTCTCCGACATTGACCTACCCACTGTCATTCACAGTTGAGGTTGGGAGTCACCATGTGACACCCTGGTCACCTGTCCTTCCATGCTGATCTAGGAATTCTACTCCAACATGCATGGACTGGATTATTTTGTACTTCTTTTTCATATTCGAGTTCGAGGTACGCGCATAGTGGTCACACTGGATATTGTATCTAAGGTGCTTTATGTCCCAAGGGTAGAGCACCCTGACTACCCTGATTGTGAGTGTCTGAGGATGGTGTCCAAAGACGAGAAGATTTCTACTTTTTGCGAGTACCCTTTTGATTGGGGTGATTGTCAGTTTACTCCATGTTCGACCTTTGCTAAAGGTCCTAGATTCATGAACATGGTGATGACTTTTGTTTTACACCCTCTTTCTCATTATAACTCTATCACAGAGCCCCGTGCTCAATTTTTGCTTTCCCTTCTTGAGCATCTCACTATAGATTTTCTTTCACATTTCATTCTTTCTATTATAGATGTGTATAGGGATACGACGACCTGTGATAAGCTCATCTTCCCTTCAGCAATCACACGGATTTTATGCCATTTTTCTGTTCCTTTTCCCCTCGTCTGACCACTTTCACGTTATGTGTGCCATTGACTATGCTACCGTTAAACGGAGTGAGGCGCAGTTTCATTCGAGGCGGTTCGGTTCGGTAACTCCTCCCACTCCTTCAGCTCCATCCACCTCCACTCCCTCTACTTCAGCGGGAGGTGTGACTCTGGATGCGATCATGGCGCAGTTTCAGCGCATGGATGCTCGCCTTGACACTCTTACTGATGATTTGTGTCAGGTGAACATCTGTGTCGACCGTATTGCTAGACGGTAGGCTCGCTTTGGTGATTTTGTGAAGTCTCCCTCTCCTCCTCCCGACGCATTTGAGGCATTCGAGGACGATGATGGTTCCGACGACGATGATGATGAGGATGGAGATGCTAGCTCTTCTAACTCTGACGAGATGTCTACTTAACACTCTTACCCTTTGTCACTTATGACAAAAAGGGGGAGTAGTTTTGATTATGAGAGTAGTCATACTTAGGGGGAGGGTTAGTATAAGAGATTTTTGTTAGGGGAAGTGTGTACTTTGAGGGATGTAGTGATGATTTTATGTATCTTTTTCTTTTCTTTGTATTTGATAAACATTGTGATCATATTGTGATAGCAAACCTTGTACTTGTTTATATATATACATTCGAGGTTGTTATTACAGTTCTTTCACTTATCTCTCCATGTGTTGTTTCTTTTTTTTCTTTATATACATGTTTCTTATTATTTGTATGCAATCTATTATTTCTGTTTCACACAAAGATGTCTTGATGAGCTTTGTTTCAAGTGTTTCAGAAATACAGGTTGTCAAAGTCTACTTGTCATAAACTCTCTTCTTGCAAAATTTTTCAAGAGTTTGTATTAGAATAGATTTTATTGTATTCAATAAGTGAATATGAGTTAAGTGATTTATGACTTCTCTCATATCTCATTTGTTTGTTGTGGTTTTGTCACGGATTGCCAAAGAGGGAGATTGTTAGGACATATGTGATTCATTTGTTAAGAACATATGTCACTATTTTATATAATTGGCTAATCTTTTGACAAAACGCACTTTACTTGTATTTGAGTAGATTTAGGATGTGTTTAATATTTCAAGAAATCTTATTTTAAGCTCAAGTGTTAAAGTCATGTAAGTCTATCCAAGATTCAAGTATGAAAAGTTCCTGTCACTAAAACTCGACAGCTAGCCATCTATCGAGCCTTGAAGAGTTATTCTAGCTAGTGGCTCGACAGCAACTCGACAGATAGGGCATCTATCGAGGTTTATGAAAAACAGAGTTTCAGTTCTGTTTTGACTCCAATCCGTAATTGTATGTTTGGGCTTTCTTTTCTCACAACCCTAGACATATAAAAAGATTATTTTAAGGGCCGTCAAAGGTGGAACAAGTTCCACAAGTGTTGAGCAAAGTTTGTTCAAGCAAATTGTGATCGGAGACAAAGTTTGCCCTAGTTCATCTTTTTTGTGAAGAAGTTGCTGTGTTTGTACATCGTAGGTTTTGTGACCAAGCATCTTCTTGATCTTCATCGTTTGGATGAACTGGAGAACTTTGTAGCCAACAACCTTCTCTAGTTGGTGATTGAAGTCGCGTACTGGGATCCATGTAATTGGTTAGTCACATACTGGGAGCCATGCATCAAAAAGAGAGATTGTCACTATAGAATAAGTCCAATTGAGTATTGGGATAAGAGTTCAACTGTAGGTTGGTATAAGATACTGGAATTCCTTTACTTGTAACCACTTGTTGTGATAATAGTGGATTCTTGGGAGTGGTGACCTTAAAATTACCCGTTGGGATTTTTGCCATGTAAGTTTTCCCCATTTATAAACAAATCACCGTATCAATTTATTTTCCGCTACATACTTAGTTTAATTGGTGATTTGTTTGTGCTACCACGCTTGTGGGATCCGAAAAGCTAAAGAAGACATGACTCCGAGAAGTCTGTTGGTGGCAGGAGTTTGGAGGGCTCAAGTACATTGGGTAGACTAGGCTTGGAGGGTCTTTTGTTATTCGTGTACTCCTACTTTATTCTATAGTGGATCGATTTCGACTTGGAGGGTCATAGAGAGATTTTTCGTCGAGTTCTTCGGTTTTCTCTTCTATAACACGTCTCGGTGTTATCTTGTGTTTGCATCTCTCTTCCCTTATTCTTGTACTTTACTTTTATTGTTTGTTGTTCATGTTTATGCACTAGAGTAGTTATTGGTTTATTGCACTTCATTTACTTTTATTCCGCATTTAGTTTAAGTTAAGAGTAAAAGCAACTGAGCCGTAATTTTTATTGGGGGTCTAAAAAAGCTCTTGTGTTTATATACAAATCCGAGCTTTCAAAAATGAAAATTATGTAGAATCTACATTTTGTATGTACCGTACGTACTTAATCTTAACCGCTAATTATAATGCCTTATTTAATATATATTTACAAGAACATGTGAATGGTTAAGATTACTTAGTTATGGCATATTCAAAATGGTATATTCTATAGAATTATTCTTCCTTTATTTCTAAATAAATTAAAGATGTATCGGGTGCTACATCATTTAAAATCATAGTTTATTAAATAATAAAAACACTATCTAATTTTATATGATAGAAAGCATGCACACTATTATATTTATAAATAAAAAATTAATTAATTAAAATTGTGTATCATAAATTGTCTCCTTAAAGCAAATGGGGTAATATTGAGAAAACAATTCTAGTTCAAATTTAGATGGAAAGTTGTTATTAGTTCAAATTTGAACTTAACACTAACATAATTTTTTTACCCACTAATAACTATTTGCTATCTAAGTTTTGTTATAAAAATGTTACAGAGGTAGCACTATTTATTTATTTATTTATTTATTTTTATCATCTAAGGGGGAAAAAAAAGCTTTCAAAGAATTGTGAATATCGAACTTTGGTAGTTTTGAAAACGTTATTCTTCTCTTTTTTAGGGGGAAAAAACTACTTATTGAATTTGTAAACACATGCCACTGTAGAAAAATAAAAAATAATAATAACTAACCAACTTAATGAGTATATAATTGTAAATACTTATGATTTTTTTTTTGAGGTATTGTAAATATTTATGGATGGCTAACACAAACAACACGATAGTAAAATCCATTTATATCACCACCGCGCACTCTTGGTACGGTGGTCAGTCCACAAATATAAGTGCTTGTGAGGTTTGGTGGGCAAGGGTCAGGATTTAAGTCTATAGAAGGGAGTTTTACACACATATACACTTAAATTAGGCTAAAGTCAAATTTCTATCTTGTATAAAAAAAAAAAAAAATCCATTTATATCTAAAGGCTCCATTTATTGAATTTAATAAAGACTTATGAAGCATGCCCCAACAACACGATAGTAAAATGCATTTATATATTAATTTCATTTTTTTTTTTGAAATCTCTTAGCCCTCGTTTGGGAGGAGAGAATGGAATAAAATGTAAATAAATAAAAAGAATAATTTTATAATATCCTTCCCTTCCCTTATTTGGGAGTTTTAATGAAGAGAATGGAAAGTCTATTCCCTTATTTAGAAGTTTAAGTGGAAGAGAATGAAATTGGTAAGAGAGAATACTCATTTCTCTTTATTTCCTTAAAATCTCAAATTTTCATTCCTCCAAAAATTGGGAGGAATGAGAGAGAATGAAATTAGATTTTGATAAATTTTTTACTAAAACTCTCAAAATACCCTTATATATTCAACCCTTTATTTTAAAATAGGAGTCTAATAGTAATATTATCATAAAATGATTCTACTACATTCCATTTATGTTACTTCCAAACAAGATTACTTACATTTTATTCATTTTCATTACTTTCTATTCCTTTATTTTAAAATATCCAATCAAGGTTACTTAATTCCATTACATTCATTTCTTTCCCATTCCTTTCTCTTACTTAAATACATTTCATTTCATTCCATTTCTTTCTATTCCCTTATGATCTTTTTATTCCATTCCATTATGAACTCTCAAACGAAACCTTAATGTTTCACTTATGTCTACGTAAATTGTTTTTTATCGGAAAATATTTTCAAAGAAAACTACACCTTTTTTTAAAATATTTAATTATGTTCTTGAAAAAGTTTAGAAATATTTTCCAATATTTAGTTTGCACTGAAAAAAAAAATTTCTTATTTTTTAATTAAAAATTTAATTCAAAACTTTAAACTATAATGTAGAACAACTAAAATCAAACATAAAAATAAACATAATCAAAATAAAAATGATTGAAAACTACCCTAATAATCATAATCAAAATAAGATTGCAACATTAAAAAAGAGTTAAAAAAAATTAACAAATACTATCAACTAAACTTATTGTGGTCATACTAGAGGTTTCAAGAGTTTTTTTTTTTTTTTTTTTTAAAAAAAAAAAAATTTGGAGGTTTCAAGATTTTTCGGTCATTTTGAAGGTTTTCAGCTGCAATTTTGTAATTTTACAGGTTTTAGAAGATATTTTTATAATTTTAGAAGTTTCAAGGATCTTTTAATTGGTTTGAAAGTTTTAGCAGTGTTTTTGGAGTTTTAAGAATATTTTGATCATTTTCAAGATTTTAGATGTATTTATGTCATTTTGGTTTAGAGGATATTTTGGTCAATTTATAGATTTTAGGGGTATTTTGACAATTTTGTTTTTAGATTTTAAGTGTATTTTTATTATTTTAGAGGTTTTGAGAGTTTTAATAGTACTTTTATCATTTTGTTAGTTGTAGATTCTGTTCTCTTGAGAGAGAAGGAGATATATATGGGCTCATGAGAGGAGGACATTCTATTCGTCTAATCATTTTCAACCTCAAAAGAGAGTCAGATTGTTTTTCCTAGTTAGCAAAAACGATTTCAATTTGACTTAATTTTAAGCTGTCTTAAAACACCCAAAAAATGAGGAAATACATTTTTTAGAAAATGTTTTACACCGAAACAATGGGACCTTAATCTCTATATATATTTATATATAACAGAGGCATTTTGTATCCACTTTTTCGTGTTCTTGAAAATGCCCCTAAAAATAACATCCACATATACTTTTTTGACATCAACATTCACATATTCTTAACATTGGTTGTACCAAAAAATAGTAATATCGGTAACTAGGTAATTTCGTAAAAGAGGTAGAAGTAGTCGATGTCCACTTCTTTGAAATCTCGAAAGGTCGTATAATCGAGTTAATATAGTCCAATACAAAACAAAAGTGAAAATTTTAATTTTAGCTATATATCTCTATTATGTATCCATCTTTGAGTAATTATACAATATTTTAGAAATACAATAATTTCTTACTTCATCTTCTCACATAATAATTTCATTACTCTTTGTGTAAATGATAAAATTTAACTATAAATTTGATTGTAACCAATGACCACAACTTCACTTAATATGTTTTTATTGGATATGAATTTAAAAAAAAAAAAAAAAACCACCATTAGATAAAACTAAAATTTTCTTCTCATATCCCCCATGCTTATAAGTTTCAATAGAACACGGAATAATTAACTATGTCATCAATCAAATGTTTGAATTTCAAGTTTTCATAATATAAAATTATGCATAAAATATAAGTTTATGAATTGAATAGCAAATAACATTTGATTGTCAAAAAATTTGATATGCATATTAAGAACACAAACAACATGCAATCTAACTGGTAGGTTTTTAAAATATATAGTCATTATAAAGGAATTGAGTAGTGTTATGGCTATTAGCTATAATCAAGTTCATAGTCAAATGTTGTCCTTATGTGAAAGAAGAGAGTAAGGCATTATTGCACCCCCAATTATTATATAATTTTTCAAATTTTTCAATCATACAAAAAATTCTATTTATTAAAAAGAAGAGAAATGTTATATCCACAACATTTACATAACACTTTCATAGTAAATTTTAAGTGACAGGTTGTAGTTGATTGTTACTAATACATAGGCCAATATATATATATATATATAGTTATGGATTCAAATTAGAATCAATAACAATTTACCACATAGGATTTGTTATAAAAGTGATGTGAACCTAACTCTTTTACAAAGAATAGCTCTTCCAATATATAGTTACCTAATCCAACAAAATATAATATTAAAGGCGGTTGTGGTTAAGAATATATACTAAGATAATTATACTACAGCATGAATCATGTATTTAAATTCAAACTCTAAAAAAAATGAAAAACGTAAGTTTAGACTCTAAAAATATTACTAAAACTAATAAACTAATAAAAAAGATTTTTTTTTAAACCTCTAAATGTCTAACAAATAATACCTTTTAACTTGTGCAATGGATTCAATGATTAACAATGACTGAAGTGTCCAGTTAAAGTACCAAAAAAACTCTCCAAAGAAGTCGGAATTTTATTTTACTATTTTTCTAGATTCGGACTACGCAAGTATATCCGCCAATTGGCTTCACGAAATCATCAAGAACCGTAGAATTGTAGTTACACTTTTCAGGCCATGAATAGCCACAAATGTCTATATTAAATGATAATGACTGTGGAATAATTACATATTAATTTCCTTGGTATTTCTCAACTTATAGTAGTATTGATCTAAAATTTTCTTTTTTGGGATGGAAAGATTAAGGATTGCAAGCTTGGTACGTAAGAGAGATTAACTTTTTTTCTTTTTTGCTAAACAAGAGTGATGAACTTGTGATGTCACCACCCATGCTATATATATATATATATATAATATAATACATACATATATATATATATATATATATATATATTTTTTTTTTTCATTTATATGTATGAGCCAAAAAAAAAAAAAAAAAAACATTGTTCAATAGGAATACTTTTATTTTCATTTCCTACTTCTTTACAAATAAAAGCTGCTGTTTTCTTCTCACACCTTAAAATTTTAAGTAATATAATTCGCATAAAGTTTATGCATGACGTCTCAATTTCATATTTTTCATATCTATTAAAGTAGATTTTATTAATATGAGTTGACAAGTAGAATAGAGATATATATTATTTCCAACATTATTCTATACTCAAATTTATTCTTCCTAAATAATCGACTAATTAATATGGACAAAACTGTATTAGTCAGTTAATTTAAACTTTGCCAAATAGTAGTATCGGCTTTATATTGAAATCCCCTTAACATATTAAAATCTGTATAGAATTCCACTCTAGAGTCAAATCCTAGGATCCTACCATTAAAGGAGAATAGATAAACTCTATCTCGTTTAACAATTTATATATCATCCATAGGCATGGGCAACAGCCATGTTCCACCCGTCCAAACTATATGACCCACTATCAGGGACGGAACTAGGATTCATACCCGAAGGAGGCCAAAGCTTAAAACCAAAAAAAATTTATGAAAATAAAAACTAATATCTATTTCATATTCAACAAAATACTACATATAAAATAAATATTTCTTAAACATTTCATATTATAAAACACATCAATAAAGTATAACATACAAAATAAGTGTTTCTTATTTTGTCCGCGATTTTTGTTTAGTCCATATTTATTTATTTTTTGTAGTTAAAGGGGCATGAATTTTATTTATTTATTTATTTTCTTGTAGGTCAATATCTAAATATTTTAGATGAGGAGAGACAAATATATATATATATATAAGAGCAAATCTTAATTTTTTTATACTAGTTTTTTTCTTTTGGGGGGGGGGGGGTGGGGCAATGGCCCCCCTCTGCCCCAACGTGGGTCCGCCCCTGCCCACTATATTAATTTACAAGCAGGTTATGTGGGTTCAACTATTAAAGTAGCAAGTTACCCTTAAGTACCTCATAATATCTATGAGATTTTGGATTTGAAATGTCTTGCTAACATCTTGGAGTCACTTCATGGGATTCCTTCTTGTAATAACTAGTGTGTATAGGATGGAGGACTGTATATAATACCCAAATAAATAATCAGATATTTGAAGAGAGATCTAGAATCCTAAATGTAAAAAATAAATTTTTTTTTTTTTTAAAAGGTATTGGTTTGACCTTTTGTTAAAAAATAAAAACCACCAAGAGCCGACCCAACCAGCCTATTATATACCATACATCTCTTTTTAGCCTTTATCTCATATAAAAATTTTATGTATATTTTTTGTTGTTGTTAACTTCATAATTTAAACATGTTAATATGAAAAATGAATAATATACCCCAACATATTCATAAGCATACATAGTGACATGGACATAGTACTTATAGATGGCTAACCAAGGAAGTCAATACCGTACCGGAGGTTGTACCGGTTTGACCAGCGGTACGATATATTTCGGATACCGGTCAATACCGGTGTACCGTTTCAGATTTACCGCTATTTTTTAATATTTTATACAATATACAAAGTTATATTTCTAATAACTCAATATATCACATTTGCAACTTTTTATATATTTTTTTATGGAGTTATTAACTTTTATCACCACTCCTTATATGATAAGTTGTGAGGGGTGAAAAAAATTATGAGTATATGTGGGTTCACATTTTCATTACTTATAACTCCTTACATTATAAATTATGACAAAAATTATTTAAAATATTGTAATATTAGCATTGTTTAAAATATAAATTTGTTGCAATACCATGCCAATATAGCAATACATATACATTATGTCACATCATTTGGGTTCAAAGGCCAAAGTTGAAAAGTAGTGATGGAGAGAGCTTTCACGTTGGAGCTCATCTTTTATTGAAAAATTAAATGCTTTCAATATTTTCAATGCTTGGCAGCTGGTGACAGTGTCCTGCAGTCACATGGAGAGCTTAGGAAACTTCAAAAACAAATACAAAACAAAGAAAGGGAGAGTGAGAAACCACACCACATACATAACACAGTTAAGCAAAAACAAAAGAGAGAGGAGACGGACAGACCAAAGAAGAAAAAAAGGTTCAGCAAAAAAAAAAAAAAAAAAAAGAGAAGGAGACGGACAAATCTAACAAAAGAAGAAGAAGAAAAAAAGGTTTAGCAAAAAAAAAAAAAAAAAAGAAGAGAGGGAGACGGACAGACCTGACAAAGAAGAAGAGAGAAAAAAAGGAAAGAAGAAGAAGAAGAAGAAGAAGAAGTAGTTGCTTCACGGCGCCACCCCTGCTTCATCGCCGTCTTCTTCCTTTTCTCCTTCTTCTCTGTTTTCTTTTCCTATAATGAGACCTTTCGTGTTTCGGCCGGTATTCATTTATCGGCCAAAATAGCCGGATTTCGCCTATACAGCCGGTACAAGCCGGTACGGTCGGTATTTTTTCCGGTACGAAACGAGGGGGTTATCTGTACCGGTGCACTGACCGGTCCGGTATATACCGGTCATACCGGCCGGTACGGTACGGAATTGACCACTTTGTGGCTAACACAAACAACACGATAGTAAAATCCATTTATATACCATCGCGCATCCTTGGTGCGGTGGTCACTCCACAAGTATAAATGCTTGTGGGTGTGGTGGGCAAGGGTTGGAGTTCAAGTTTCTAGAAAAGAGTTTCGCACACATATATATACACTTAGATTAGACTAAAGTAGAATTTCTTTCTTGTATATATATATATATATATATTAAAAAAAATCCATTTATATCTAAAGGCTCCATTTATTGAATTTAATAGAGACTTATGAAGCATGCCCCAACAACACAATAGTAAAATGCATTTATATCTTAATTTCATTTTGTTTTTGAATTCTCTTAATGTTTCACTTATGTCTACATAAATTGTTTTTTATCGGAAAATAATTTTTTTAATATTTAATTATGTTCTTGAAACAGTTTAGAAAATATTTTCCAACATTTATTCACACAAAAAATAAAAAGTTTTCTTTTTTTTTTTAATATTTTTTAATTAAATTTATTTCAAACTATTAATGTAGAACAACTAAAATCAAACATAAACATAAACACAATCAAAATAAAATGATTGAAAACTAACCTAATAATCATAATCAAAATAAGATTGCGTGCAACATTAAAAAAGATTTTAAAAATTAATAAAAACTATCAATTAAACTTATTGTGGTCATATTAGAGGTTTCAAGAGGGCTTTTTTTTTTTTTTGGGTGATTTCAATGGATTTTGGGTTTATTTTTGCCATTTTTTTTTTTAATTTTTGGGGCATTTCAGTCACATTAGACATTTTAAAGGTTTAAAAAAAAAATTTGGAGGTTTCAAGATTTTTCGTTCATTTTGTAGATTTGGGGGCATTTTGGTTACTTTGGAGGTTTTCGACTACAATTTAGTCATTTTAGAGGTTTTAGAAGATATTTTTATAATTTTAGAAGTTTCAAGGATCTTTCAATTGGTTTGAAAGTTTTAGCAGTGTTTTGGAGTTTTTAGAATATTTTGATCATTTTAAAGATTTTAGGAGTATTTCTGTCGTTTTAGTTTAGATGATATTTTGGTCAATATAAAGATTTTAGGGGTATTTTGACAATTTTTGTTTTTAGATTTTGAGTGTATTTTATTATTTTAGAGGTTTAGAGAGTTTTAATAGTACTTTTATCATTTTGTTGGTTGTAGATTCTGTTCTCTTGAGAGAGAAGGAGATTATGGCCTCGTGAGAGAAAGACATTCTATTCGTCTAATCATTTTGTAAGTTATTTAGACACCTTAAAACAACCAGATTAACCTAGTTAATTAGCCAAGTGATTAATTAGTCAATTATGCAATTCTAGGTTATCCAAACATAAATCATATCAAAAGTATAAAACAGCGAAATATAAAAGACCAATGATATGATCACCCAGGAAACACACGGTAAAAACCTGGGAGGATTTGACCTAGCTATCCTCAAGGTAAACCTGAATCCACTATGCGAAAAATCGAAGTTCATACAAAAGGACTTAAAGCTCCCTGCTTGACTTCCTAATGCTACCCACTAGTACTGACACGACCAGTGCAAACTTCGAACCAGGACTCCTTCTTTCTTGGATTCTTCAATCAACTAAAGACCCACGCTTGATATTCTTTAACTTCAATGGTAGCAACGAGTTGATTATCAAGAGTTGAAGTAATCTCTACCTTGAAAACCCTAAGTTTGTGTAAAGGAAACTTCTCTAGATCTCCAAGAGATTTAACAAAACAAAAAGTATGAGCAACAATACAACTGAGCAACTCTAAAAAGTGGCTAGGGTTTTTCTTTATATACCTAGGGTAAAACAGAAAACCCAAAACGTTTAATGAGTTAGGGCTGAGCTGGAAAATTCGCAGAAAAACATTTTGCCGAGATTCGATATATCGAGTCTTTTCTTGATCGATCGAGCCAGGCCGAAATGCACCAATGCATCAGTCTTCTC